>NC_133325.1:349182848-349202848 GCF_042186555.1 Aquarana catesbeiana | reverse complement strand
GATACTGACAGGAACGCCATGAAGTCTAACAACTTCTTTGAAGAAGACATCAGCTGTAGCTGAAGCAGAAGGAGTGCCCACCATGGGCAGGAAATGTGCCATCTTGGAGAGACGGTCAGTGAAAACTAAAATAGAGGTAAACCCTCCTGAGGGCGGTAAATCCACGATGAAATCCATGGAGATGTCTGCCCATGGACGTTCAGGAATGGGTAATGGTTTTAGTAAGCCCCAAGACTTCATGTTTGACCCTTTACTGCGCTGACATGGAATACAGGAAGCCACATAGTCCTTACATTCTTGTCTCCAGCCCGGCCACCAAAAGGAATGGGATACTAATTTGACAGTCTTTAGCGTTCCAAAATGGCCTACCAGTTTATGGTCGTGACATGTCTTTAGAATAAGAGGTCTTGATTCTGGTGGGACAAAGATCTTCCCCCGAGCTCAAAGAAGGTCATCTTGTTTCTGCAAAAAAGGCATTTCAGGGTCAGAGAAGTGACTGGATGCAGTTTTAATGGTGGTTAACAGATCAGTCTCTGTGATCATACAAAAATTTTGAGGAGATAGAATGGTGCTAGTTTCAGTTTCTTGGGTGGTCTCGTGGAACATTCGAGATAATGTATCTGCTTTACCGTTTTTTGAGCCGGGCCTGTATGCAATGTGAAAATTAAATCTAGAGAAGAAAAGAGCCCACCGAGCCTGCCTGGGTCTCAAACGTTTGGCTGTCCTGAAATACTCTAGATTTTTATGGTCTGTAAAAATCATGACAGGATGGGATGCCCCCTCTAGCAGATACCTCCACTCTTCCAAAGCAAACTTGATGGCCAGCAGCTCTCTATCACCCACATCATGATTTTTTTCTGGTGCACTTAACTTCTGGGAAGCAAACGCTACAGGATGCAGAAGAGCTTTGGGACCCTGTCTCTGAGAGAGGATGGCTCCAGTGGCTGTTTCAGAGGCGTCAACTTCTAGTACAAAGGGCAGAAGAGGTTCGGGATGCCGTAAGATTGGTGATGAAGAGAATAGGGCCTTTAATTTGGTAAAAGCTTCCTGAGCTTCCGAGGACCACAAAAATCAGCTATGTTGGCGTGTGAGCTGGGTAATGGGTGCTACAATTGCCGAGAAGCCAGCGATAAATCTTCAATAGAAGTTTGAAAACCCTATAAATCGTTGAACTCCTTTTTTATCCACGGGAGCCGGCCACTCCTGGATAGCCTTGACCTTTTTTGGGTCCATTGCAACCCCGTTGGTGGAGATGATGTATCCTAAGAACTGAACCGTCGTCTTTTCAAATTCACATTTTTCCGCTCGCTTTGAGATACAACTTGTGTTTCCTGAGGATTGCGAGGACCAGCTTAACATGGACTTGGTATGATTCGATAGTGGCAGAAAAAATGAGAATATCATCTAAGTAAACGATTAAAAAGTCATCAAGGTATTCCCAGAAAATGTCGTTTACCAGGTGCTGGAAGGTAGCTGGGGCGTTGCAGAGCCCGAACGGCATTATCAAGTACTCATAATGCCCGAACCTGGATCTGAAGGCGTCTTCCACTCATCGCCAGCCCGGATCTGAATGAGATTATAGGCCCCGCGGAGATCCAACTCAGAGAAAATCCTGGCGGATCGGAAGCACTGAAACAACTCTGGGATAAGAGGGAGCAGTTACCAGTTTTTAAAGGTAATTTTATTTAATTCTCTGTAGTCAATGCAGGGTCTGAGAAAGCCATCTTTTTTTTCTACAAAGAAGATGCCGGCTCTGGCCGGTGATGAGGAATGGCGAATAAACCCCTTTTTTAGGTTTTCATCGATATAAGCTTTGAGAGCCTTTAATTCGGTTTCAGATAGCGTAAAGATGCGCCCAAACGGAACTTCAGAGCCAGGTAGAAGATCGATAGGGTAGTCATAGAACCGAAGGGGTGGTAGATGGTCAGCCTGTTGTTTATCAAAGACGTCCTTATACTCAAGGTAAACCAAAGGTACATGCTGGAGGTTGTCAGGTACTGGTACAACAGTGGAACAAGAAGCTGAAGCTGGGAGAAAACAGTGTTGAACGCAATATTTGGAGGAAAAGGAGACTTCCTTCTTTTTCCAACTGATTTGGGGTTCCTGTGCTTTTAGCCAGGGAAGTCCCATTATGATAGGGAACATAGGTGATGGGATGATGTCAAAGCGTAGGAACTTTTGGTGACCGGAGTCCGTGGTGATCAGAATAGGACTTGTTTCCTGGGTGATAAGTCCGGAACGGGGAAGAGACCCATCAGCCAAGTGTACCCAGAAGCTTTGTTTCTCGGTTAGTAGAGGGATATGCAGGTTACCAGCTAATACAGCATCCAGGAAGCAGCTGCATGCTCCAGAGTCAATTATGGCTGGCAGGCGGATTACTTTTTCCGTTAGCTGTAGGGAAACAAAGAGGTTTACGTAAGTCTGTGAAAATTTTGATAGTTCATGATAACTGGTGAGTAGGACTTACTAGGTCTCACAGGGCAGGTGCAGAGAAAATGGGCCAGACCCTCCACAGTAGAGGCACAGACTGGCCTGACGCCTACACAGTCTTTCTTCTGGGGTGAGAGGAGCCCGGACCAATCCCAATTGCGTGGGCTCGACCTCAGAGGTGGTGGAAGCTGGGAAGGCAGTACAAGGTGGGTGGATGGGAGTTGGTTTAGGAAGCATCCAGCTGGGACGAGGGACCTGAAAGCGTTCTGAGCGCCGCTCTCTCATGCGCCTGTCCAGCTTGGTGGCAGTTTGGATCAAATCTTCTAAAGTAGCAGGAGTCTCTATCCTGGCCAGCTCGTCTTTAAGGACTTCAGATAATCCTTGGCGGAATTGATACTTAAGGGCCGGCTTATTCCAACCAGTGTCAGCTGGCCATTTCCGAATTGAATGGTATAGTCCTCTACGGGCCCTGGAATAAATTGTGTAAAGTGGCTTCGGCTGTAGCCATGCGTTGGGGGTCATCATAGAGCTACCCCATACTTTCGAAGAAAGAATCAATTGTGTTTAATACCGGGCTCCTTTGTTCCATTAGGCTGTGGGCCCAAGCTTGTGGTTCATCAGTTAGAAGAGAAATAACAAAGCCCACTTTTACTACCTCAGAGGAGAAAGTCCTAGGCTGTAAAGCCTAGTACAAGGAACAGGCATTTTTGAAGGCTCGGAACTTCTTGCGATCGCCCGAAAATCACTCGGTAAGAACCCTTGCACACTGGGGCGGGGGGCGGCATCGGCGGTAAAATGCCGCTATTATTAGCGGCGTTTTACCGTCGGTATGCGGCCGCTAGCGGGGCGGTTTTACCCCCCGCTAGCGGCCGAGAAAGGGTTAAATACCACCGCAAAGCGCCTCTGCAGAGTCGCTTTGCCGGCGGTATAGCCGTGCCGTCCCATTGATTTCAATGGGCAGGAGCGGTAAAGGAGCGGTATACACACCGCTCCTTCACCGCTCCGAAGATGCTGCTAGCAGGACTTTTTTTACCGTCCTGCCAGCGCATCGCTCCAGTGTGCAAGCCCTCGGGGCTTGCACACTGGAATGAAAGCAGCGGCACTTTCGGGGCGGTTTGCAGGCGCTATTATTAGCGCAATAGCGCCTGCAAACCGCCCCAGTGTGCAAGGGCTCTTATAGGGACCCTGGGCTCTGGGGTAGCCATGATCACTGTGGGGTTAGATTCCACTTGAGAGGAGGACCCACTGGTGGTCGCAGGAGCAGAGATGGGAGCTGCGGGTGGACCTGCAAGTTGTTGGAGACGACCATCAATTTGGGTGTACCCATCTTGCAATTTTTGTACTGCATCTGTAAGGGCTGACACTTGCTGGCAAAGGATCTCAAGGGGTGAACGCGCTCTGTCGGCATCAGACATGGCTGGTTTGTACTATCAGAAAAGTACTTACCGAGGCCGAAATGCCGAGAACGGTTCACCCTTGCAACTAAGCGCAGTCCACCCCCTGGAGGTGAGACAGGGAGTGGATGCACGAAGAGGCACAGGCTACCTCAGGAAGCAGAAGGCCGCTGGCATGAAGTCCTTAGTAGAGGGAGGTAGCTGTGCAGAGACTGGCAGGTGGATGATTAACTGGAGCAGGTACAAGAGAAAGTCCAGAACCAAGCTGAGGGTCAAACATACACAGGATCAGTATATTCACAATAGGCTAAGGTAATGTAGCCGGAAGACACAAGGACAGTCCAGGAAACAGGCAGATGTTCAAGGGCAAGGAGACAGCAGGCAAATCCGGGTCACAGGCAGAGGGTCAAACACTGGAGAAGAGCGGAAATCCGTATAACAAGCCAAGGGTCAGGTTCAGGAGACAAGCAGAGTAGTTGAGGTTAATCCGGGTCAAAAACGGGTAATCAGGTAACAACAACAGGAAGCAGAGATTTCACAGGAAGCTGAAGACAAACCAGCAATTGATCTGTGTGCAAGAGTCCCTTTTATAGGCCAGCCCAAGGGTCACGTAGGGCGTGTGCTATTGCGCATGCGTGTGCGCCGGATTGCCGGCCCGCAGATGCGCATGTGCCGGAGCACTGTTCCGCTGCGCATGCGCGCAGGGACACGGTTTTGGTGTCTGGAAGGCATATTCTCCTGACACTTGTATCATAATGTTTGCAATTATGGTTTGTGGTTATATACAAACCGCCATGAACATCCATGATTTTACAATACAGGATCTTATATGATGTTAATTTCTGTAAAAACTAATTTTTAAAGTTTACATTTGTTGTAAGTTGTACCTTGAAAGTCTTTTGTACATTGGCTGATGTGGCACTAGATACACCATAATGTGCATTATAGAATTATAATGTCGTGCCTACCCCTAGCATTGATTAGCAGGCACTATAACTGGCTCTGCGTTCTTCACCTATAGCAGCTCCCTTTTCCACAGGCAGATCCCCGTTCTGTCACTGCAGGGAGCGGGCCAATGGGAGCGCGCGCTCACCTCCAGTAGCACGTGCGCGCCCACAAAAGCAAGTTCCCGAGCCAACATACACCTACGGCGATTTGCGCGATCGTGTCACCTTGCCACATTATAATGACGGCGGCTGGTCGGCAAGTGGTTAATCACCCTGCAAGTGGACAGTCAGACAGGGTGAGAGCCCCTCAGCTAAAACCAGGATGTTGGAATGAGGCCAGAAGCTGCCAAGAAACAGGAGCGTTACACACTCCTGACAAGTAAGAGGACTCCCAGCCATCTAAAAACCTAAACATTTAAGATTCATGCATGATAAATACTGCAAGTAAAATGTTCACCATAGCCATTGTGAAATGCTCTATGTCTTTCTTAACTGTACAATTACTTTTCCAAAAACTTTAATAAAATTTATTGAAACAGAAAATGTTCACCAGAGCTCAATTAAGTCACAATAAATATAAGGGTAATAGCTTGCTATATATTTAGAAAAAGCAGAAAGTATTTTTTTTAGCTGGTCAACCTCAGTAGTTAATTAACAGGTTAAATTAAAAAATGCGGCCAGCCACGTTCAAGAAAATCGTTGGATAATGGATTCTTTAGTGCTCATGATTAAACCAAATGTAGGAGAAGAAAAAAAAAAAGAAAGAAAAACAGTCCTTAATCTGCTAATGCTCACATTATAACTTCATTCCCTATCTTCTAGCAGACCAAGAATTTAGACTAGCCTGTGTGTATGACAATGGTGAATGGTGATTAGGGATGAGCACCAGAACCTGCGAATGGACCGAAAGTTTGTGCGAACTTTAGAACCCCATTAAAGTCTATGGGACTCGAACGTTCGAAATCAAAAGTGCTAATTTTAACCACTTGACGACCGCCTCACGCCGATGTACGTCGGCAAGGTGGCACGGACAGGCAAAATCACGTACATGTACGTGATTTGCCTTCCGCGGGTGGGGGGTCTGATCAGACCCCCCCCCGGTGCCCGAGGCGGTCGTCTTTTGTCCCACGGCGATCGGAGGTGAAGGGGAGGCCATCCGTTCGTGGCCCCCCCCTCGCGATCGCCGCCGGCCAATCGAATCATTCCTATGCTGCTGTATGCTAAACAGCAGCAAAGGAAATTATGTCATCTCTCCTCGGCTTGGTAATTTACGTTCCGGCCCGAGGAGAGAAGACAGGTATGTGAGTGCACAACACTACACACAGTAGAACATGCCAGGCACACAAAACACCCCGATCGCACCCGATCCCCCCCCCAATCACCCCCCCCCCCGTCACAAACTGACACCAGCAGTTTTTTTTTTTCTGATTACTGCATTGGTGTCAGTTTGTGACAGTTACAGTGTTGGGACAGTTAGTATTAGCCCCCTTTAGGTCTAGGATACCCCCCTAACCCCCCCTAATAAAGTTTTAACCCCTTGATCACCCCCTGTCACCAGTGTCGCTAAGCGATCATTTTTCTGATCGCTGTATTAGTGTCGCTGGTGACGCTAGTTAGGGACCTAAATATTTAGGTTCGCCGTCAGCGTTTTATAGCGACAGGGACCCCCATATACTACCTAATAAATGTTTTAACCCCTTGATGGCCCCCTAGTTAACCCTTTCACCACTGATCACCGTATAACTGTTACGAGTGATGCTGGTTAGTTTGTTTATTTTTTATAGTGTCAGGGCACCCGCCGTTTATTACCGAATAAAAGTTTAGCCCCCTGATCGCCCGGCGGTGATATGCGTCGCCCCAGGCAGCGTCAGATTAGCGCCAGTACCGCTAACACCCACGCATGCAGCATACGCCTCCCTTAGTGGTATAGTATCTGATCGGATCAATATCTGATCCGATCAGATCTATACTAGCGTCCCCAGCAGTTTAGGGTTCCCAAAAACGCAGTGTTAGCGGGATCAGCCCAGATACCTGCTAGCACCTGCGTTTTGCCCCTCCGCCCGGCCCAGCCCAGCCCACCCAAGTGCAGTATCGATCGATCACTGTCACTTACAAAACACTAAACGCATAACTGCAGCGTTCGCAGAGTCAGGCCTGATCCCTGCGATCGCTAACAGTTTTTTTGGTAGCATTTTGGTGAACTGGCAAGCACCAACCCCAGGCAGCGTCAGGTTACCGCCAGTAGCGCTAACACCCACGCACGCACCGTACAGCTCCCTTAGTGGTATAGTATCTGATCGGATTAATATCTGGTCCGATCAGATCTATACTAGCGTCCCCAGCAGTTTAGGGTTCCCAAAAATGCAGTGTTAGCGGGATCAGCCCAGATACCTGCTAGCACCTGCGTTTTGCCCCTCCGCCCGGCCCAGCCCACCCAAGTGCAGTATCGATCGATCACTGACACTTACAAAACACTAAATGCATAACTGCAGCGTTCGCAGAGTCAGGCCTGATCCCTGCGATCGCTAACAGTTTTTTTGTTAGTATTTTGGTGAACTGGCAAGCACCAGCCCCAAGCAGCGTCAGATTAGCGCCAGTACCGCTAACACCCACGCACGCAGCATACGCCTCCCTTAGTGGTATAGTATCTGAACGGATCAATATCTGATCCGATCAGATCTATACTGGCGTCCCCAGCAGTTTAGGGTTCCCAAAAACGCAGTGTTAGCGGGATCAGCCCAGATACCTGCTAGCACCTGCATTTTGCCCCTCCGCCCGGCCCAGCCCACCCAAGTGCAGTATCGATCGATCACTGTCACTTACAAAACACTTAACGCATAACTGCAGCGTTCGCAGAGTCAGGCCTGATCCCTGCGATCGCTAACAGTTTTTTTGGTAGCTTTTTATTGAACTGGCAAGCGCCAGCGGCCTAGTACACCCCGGTCGTAGTCAAACCAGCACTGCAGTAACACTTGGTGACGTGGCGAGTCCCATAAGTGCAGTTCAAGCTGGTGAGGTGGCAAGCACAAGTAGTGTCGCGCTGCCACCAAGAAGACAAACACAGGCCCGTCGTGCCCATAATGCCCTTCCTGCTGCATTCGCCAATCCTAATTGGGAACCCACCGCTTCTGCAGCGCCCGTACTTCCCCCATTCACATCCCCAACCAAATGCAGTCGGCTGCATGAGAGGCATTTTCTTTATGTCCTCCCGAGTACCCCTACCCAACGAACCCCCCCAAAAAAGATGTTGTGTCTGCAGCAAGCACGGATATAGGCGTGACACCCGCTATTATTGTCCCTCCTGTCCTGACAATCCTGGTCTTTGCATTGGTGAATGTTTTGAACGCTACCATTCACTAGTTGAGTATTAGCGTAGGGTACAGCATTGCACAGACTAGGCACACTTTCACAGGGTCTCCCAAGATGCCATCGCATTTTGAGAGACCCGAACCTGGAACCGGTTACCGTTATAAAAGTTAGTTACAAAAAAAGTGTAAAAA
This sequence comes from Aquarana catesbeiana, assembly GCF_042186555.1. NCBI lineage: Eukaryota > Metazoa > Chordata > Amphibia > Anura > Ranidae > Aquarana > Aquarana catesbeiana. The sequence goes on along the minus strand of NC_133325.1, from coordinate 349,194,577 downwards.
AAAAAAAATATATATAAAATAAAAAAAAATAGTTGTCGTTTCATTGTTCTCTCTCTCTATTCTCTCTCTCTATTGTTCTGCTCTTTTTTACTGTATTCTATTCTGCAATGTTTTATTGTTATTATGTTTTATCATGTTTGCTTTTCAGGTATGCAATTTTTTATACTTTACCGTTTACTGTGCTTTATTGTTAACCATTTTTTTGTCTTCAGGTACGCCATTCACGACTTTGAATGGTTATACCAGAATGATGCCTGCAGGTTTAGGTATCATCTTGGTATCATTCTTTTCAGCCAGCGGTCGGCTTTCATGTAAAAGCAATCCTAGTGGCTAATTAGCCTCTAGACTGCTTTTACAAGCCGTGGGAGGGAATGCCCCCCCCCCCACCGTCTTCCGTGTTTTTCTCTGGCTCTCCTGTCTCAACAGGGAACCTGAGAATGCAGCCGGTGATTCAGCCAGCTGACCATAGAGCTGATCAGAGACCAGAGTGGCTCCAAAAATCTCTATGGCCTAAGAAACCGGAAGCTACGAGCATTTTATGACTTAGATTTCGCCGGATGTAAATAGCGCCATTGGGAAATTGGGGAAGCATTTTATCACACCGATCTTGGTGTCATCAGATGCTTTGAGGGCAGAGGAGAGATCTAGGGTCTAATAGACCCCAATTTTTTCAAAAAAGAGTACCTGTCACCACCTATTGCTATCATAGGGGATATTTACATTCCCCGAGATAACAATAAAAATGATTTTAAAAAAAAAATGAAAGGAACAGTTTAAAAATAAGATAAAAAAGCAAAAAAATAATAAAGAAAAAAAAAAATAAATAAAAGCACCCCTGTCGCCCCCTGCTCTCGCGCTAAGGCGAACGCAAGCGGCGGTCTGTCGTCAAACGTAAACAGCAATTGCACCATGCATGTGAGGTATCGCCGCGAAGGTCAGATCGAGTGCAGTAATTTTTGCAGTAGACCTCCTCTGTAAATCTAAAGTGGTAACCTGTAAAGGCTTTTAAAGGCTTTTAAAAATGTATTTATTTTGTTGCCACTGCACGTTTGTGCGCAATTTTAAAGCATGTCATGTTTGGTATCCATGTACTCGGCCTAAGATCATCTTTTTTATTTCATCAAACATTTGGGCAATATAGTGTGTTTTAGTGCATTAAAATTTAAAAAAGTGTGTTTTTTCCCCAAATAATGCGTTTGAAAAATCGCTGCGCAAATACTGTGTGAAAAAAAAAAATGAAACACCCACCATTTTAATCTGTAGGGCATTTGCTTTAAAAAAAATATATAATGTTTGGGGGTTCAAAGTAATTTTTTTGCAAAAAAAAATAACTTTTTCATGTAAACAATGAGTGTCAGAAAGGGCTTTGTCTTCAAGTGGTTAGAAGAGTGAGTGATGTGTGACATAAGCTTCTAAATGTTGTGCATAAAATGCCAGGACAGTTCAAAACCCCCCCAAATGACCCCATTTTGGAAAGTAGACACCCCAAGCTATTTGCTGAGAGGCATGTCGAGTCCATGGAATATTTTATATTGCGACACAAGTTGCGGGAAAGAGACAAATTTATTTTTTTTTTTTTTGCACAAAGTTGTCACTAAATGATATATTGCTCAAACATGCCATGGGAATATGTGAAATTACACCCCAAAATACATTCTGCTGCTTCTCCTGAGTACGGGGATACCACATGTGTGAGACTTTTTGGGAGCCTAGCCGCGTACGGGACCCCGAAAACCAAGCACCGCCTTCAGGCTTTCTAAGGGCGTGAATTTTTTATTTCACTCTTCACTGCCTATCACAGTTTCGGAGGCCATGGAAAGCCCAGGTGGCACAAACCCCTCCCAAATGACCCCATTTTGGAAAGTAGACACCCAAAGCTATTTGCTGAGAGGTATAGTGAGTATTTTGCAGACCTCACTTTTTGTCACAAAGTTTTGAAAATTGAAAAAAGAAAAAAAAAATGTTTTTTCTTGTCTTTCTTCATTTTCAAAAACAAATGAGAGCTGCAAAATACTCACCATGCCTCTCAGCAAATAGCTTGGGGTGTCTACTTTCCAAAATGGGGTCATTTGGGGGGGTTTTGTGCCACCTGGGCATTCCATGGCCTCCGAAACTGTGATAGGCAGTGAAGAGTGAAATCAAAAATTTTCACCCTTAGAAATCCTGAAGGCGGTGATTGGATTTCGGGGCCCCGTACGCGGCTAGGCTCCCAAAAAGTCCCACACATGTGGTATCCCCATACTCAGGAGAAGCAGCTAAATGTATTTTGGGGTGCAATTCCACATATGCCCATGGCCTGTGTGAGCAATATATCATTTAGTGACAACTTTGTGCAAAAAAAAAAAAAAAAGTGTCACTTTCCCGCAACTTGTGTCAAAATATAAAATATTCTATGGACTCAATATGCCTCTCAGCAAATAACTTGGGGTGTCTACTTTCCAAAATGGGGTCATTTGGGGGGGGTTTGTGCCACCTGGGCATTCCATGGCCTCCGAAACTGTGATAAGCAGTGAAGAGTGAAATCAAAAATTTACACCCTTAGAAATCCTGAAGGCGGTGCTTGGTTTTCGGGGCCCCGTACGCGGCTAAGCTCCCAAAAAGTCCCACACATGTGGTATCCCCATACTCAGGAGAAGCAGCTGAATGTATTTTGGGGTGCAATTCCACATAGGCCCATGGCCTGTGTGAGCAATATATCATTTAGTGACAACTTTTTGTAAATATTTTTTTTTTTTGTCATTATTCAATCACTTGGGACAAAAAAAATAAATATTCAATGGGTTCAACATGCCTCTCAGCAATTTCCTTGGGGTGTCTACTTTCCAAAATGGGGTCATTTGGGGGGGTTTGTACTGCCCTGCCATTTTAGCACCTCAAGAAATGACATAGGCAGTCATAAACTAAAAGCTGTGTAAATTACAGAAAATGTACCCTAGTTTGTAGACGATATAACTTTTGCGCAAACCAATAAATATACGCTTATTGACATTTTTTTTACCAAAGACATGTGGCCGAATACATTTTGGCCTAAATGTATGACTAAAATTTAGTTTATTGGATTTTTTTTATAACAAAAAGTAGAAAATATCATTTTTTTTCAAAATTTTCGGTCTTTTTCCGTTTATAGCGCAAAAAATAAAAACTGCAGAGGTGATCAAATACCATCAAAAGAAAGCTCTATTTGTGGGAAGAAAAGGACGCAAATTTCGTTTGGGTACAGCATTGCATGACCGCGCAATTAGCATTTAAAGCGATGCAGTGCCAAATTGGAAAAAGACCTCTGGTCCTTAGGCAGCATAATGGTCCGGGGCTCAAGTGGTTAAAGGCTAATATGCAAGTTATTGTCCTAAAAACGGAAAATTGTATACTCACCTTTCCGTAATTTTCCTTTCCTGACGTATCTTCATGGCAGCATACACTTTGGGTTGTGACTCCGCCCCTCACAACCTGATAGGACCACATAGCTATAAGTTGTAAAGATGGCCCCCGCCCCAGTATTCTCCGTATATATCACCTTTAGACGGGTGGGAGATTGTATGCTGCCATGAAGATATGACAGGAAAAGAAAATTACGGAAAGGTGAGTATACAATTTTCCGTTTTCCTGTCGCATCATGGCAGCATACACTTTGGGGAGTAACTCGCAAAGACTGGGTGGGAATTCAAACTAAGTTTATTAACAAAGAATAGAAGAATTGGCCTGGATAACGGATCTTCCGAAATCCACTGTGGATAAGCAGGCGGAATCCACCTTGTAATGGGACATAAAGGTGTTCCTGGAAGGACAGGTGGCCGCTCTGCAAATTGTCTCCGCCGAGACTCTACAATATGCCGCCCAGGAGGTTGCCACTGCCCTGGTGGAGTGTGCCCTTAAGCCCTCAGGTACTTGATGACTACTCAAGGGAATAGGCCTTTTTGATGGTCTTCACCAGCCATAACGCAATGGTGTGTGAGGATGCCGCTTGACCTCTCCTGAATCCATGTGGAATGATTAGGAGACTTTCCGTTTTTCTGATGGATCTGGTAGCTGAGAGATACTTCAGGACATTACCCTTGACATCCAGTGGGTGAGGATCGCCCTGTTCCGTAGTGAGTGCTGGAAGGTTAATCTCCTGGTTGAAGTGAAAGGATGAGGATACCTTGGGGATGAACCGGTTCGAAGGCCTTAAGACTAATCTGTCTGGAAATACAACCAGATATGGATCACTGACCATTAAAGCTTGCATCTCTGACACCCTCTTAGCCGATGTTATGGCTATCAGGAATGAGATTTTCAGCGTCAGATCCCACAAGGATATGCTCTCATTAGGAAAGAAGGGCTCTTTAGATAGGGCTTCCAGTACGACCGAGAGGTCCCAGACTGGGAAGGAAGGTTTCCTAGGAGGCCTCAACTTCAGACAGGCCCGCTGAAACTGGACCACAAGGGGATCTTGTGCCCATCTGATTCCTGTCAAGGCGGACAGGGCCGAGACTTGCACTTTTAGGGTACTTGATCTAAGACCTTTCTCTAGGCCTAGCTGAAGGAACTCCAGGACTTGTGACACCGATGGTAAGGATGAGTCCCAACCTTGCTGTTGAGCGAAGGCGATAAACTTCTCCCAGACTCGCCTATACGTGCTATTCGTAGTAGGCCTCCTGGCCTGGAGTAGGGTATCCACCACCCTCTGGGAACAGGCTTGCCCTAGGTACCTAGCCCTTTCAGCCTCCAGGCCATCAAGTGTAGCTTCTCCGGGTTTGGGTGAAGAAGGTGACCCTGGGAGAGTAGGTCTGGTGACAACGGAAGGGGCAGGGGATCTGCTGTATTCAGCTGCATCAGGGTGTTAAACCATGGCCTCCTCGGCCAGAAGGGAATCACTGCCACCACCAGTGCTGATGACACCTTGAGTCTCAAGAGAAACCTCGCTATAAGTGGAGTTGGAGGAAAGATGTATCCTAGATGAAAATTCCAGGGGTGCAGGAGGCAATCCGTCCCCTCTGCCGAAGGGATTGGTATCCAGGATAGGAATCTCCGGCACTTCGCATTCTCTGGTGTTGCAGCCAGGTCTATCTCTGGTGAACCCCAAGTCCGGGATATGAGAGTGTAGGCCTGTGAGCTCAGAGACCACTCGTGGTTGGAGGTGAAATTCATGCTCAGCGAGTTGGCCAGCACATTCTGGACTCCAGGTACATAAACTGCCCTTAAACTTGACAGGTTCAGCTGTGCCCATTCTAGGACAGGACGGACCTCCTGCATCATGGACCTGCTTCTGGTGCCCCCCTGCCTGTTGATATAGGCAACTGCAACTTTGTTGTCCATCCTCAGGAGGACATGCTTCCCCCTCAAGAGGGAACTGAAGGACAGGAGGGCCTGAAATGCTGCTTTCATCTCCAACACATTCGACACTACATCCTGTATCCTGAACGGCCAACGCCCTTGAGCTGCGTATTCCTGATAGTGGGCTCCCCACCCCTGCAGACTGGCATCTGAGGTCACCGTCTCCTGGTGAGGAGAGACTATGTGTTCGCACCTTCTCAAGTTGCGAGGTCGTGTCCACCACAGCAACGACTGCTTCACTTCCTGAGAGATGTAGATCGACTGGGACATTGAGATACCGTTCCATTGGCGCAGGAAGGAAATTTGGAAAGGCCTCGAGTTCCACTGCGCCCACTGGACCATCGGAATGGTAGATGCTAAGGAGCCCAGGATGCTGAGGCATGCTCTGACCGGTAGCCTCTTGGCCGAGATGGCCTTCTTCACCTTCTGAATTAGGGGAGGAATCTTTCCTCTTGGAAGCTCTACCGCGTTCTCTCTTGTGTCTAGCTCGGCCCCCAAAAAGACCATTCTCTGAGTGGGATGGATACTGCTCTTCCTCCAGTTTATCAGCCACCCTAGGGACTGTAAGATGGAGACCAGGATTTCTCGGTGCTGGATGAGCGACTGCTTGTTGTCCAAGAGGAGCAGGATGTCGTCCAGATAATGGTGGACCCTCAATCCTTTCTCTCTCAGGTGGGCTATCACGGGCAATAGGACCTTTGTGAATGTCCTGGGTGCGGTGGAGATTCCGAACGGGAGACTTCGAAACTGGAAGTGCCAGTTGTTTACCGTGAAACGAAGGAATCTTTGGAACTCTGCATGGATAGGGATATGCAGGTATGCATCCTGAAGATCGATTAAAAGCATCCAATCCCCCCGATTTATCGCTTGGAGGATTGATTGTAGGCTTTCCATCCTGAACGTTTCTACCCAGATTGAACGGTTGAGGTTTTTTAGGTCCAGGACAGGGCGGAAATCCCCTGACTTCTTTTTTACCAGGAAGAGTGGGGAATAGAAACCCTGCCCTCTTTGAGATGGAGGGACCTCCGCTATTGCTTGCTTCCGCAGCAGATCCTGGATGTACTGTACCAGGGACAGCCTTTTTCCTCTAGAAGGAGGGAGCTTGGTTGCACAGAAGTGACCCCTTGGGGGGCGGTTTTTGAATGACCACCTGTGCTCGACCCGAATGGTGGACACTGTCCAAGGGTCAATTCCGCCCAGACCAACTTGAATCCTGTGAGCCTGGCACCCACTATCGCTGGTTGGGCGGGCGTACCTTCAAAAAGGTTTCTGCTCATTGGAGGCAGGGGTTTTGGCTTTTTGAAATTTTAGGAAGGACGTCTGAGGGTTCTTCCAAGTTCTCCTGTACTCCTTCCCAGGTCTATAGGATCTTGCATCCCTGTATCTGTGCGGGAGATTGCGCTTAAAGGGGGGTGCTTTTTGTTGCTTTGGTCTCCTGTCTGAAGGGATGAGACCTGACTTCCCGCCTGTCACCTTGGAAATTGCTGTATCCAGCTTTGCACCAAAGAGGTTTACCCCATCATATGGAATCCGGCACCAGTTAGATTTTGAGGCAGGGTCGGCTGACCAGGGCTTAAGCCATAACGCTCTTCTGGCCATTACAGTGGCTAACATGGATCTTGAAGCGGACCTGATGGTATCTACGGAAGCTTCCACCACAAAGTCCCCTGCAAGGCTGAGTTCCTGTAGGGCTTTAATGATCTGGTCTTGATCTGCGCCCTCGGCAACGAGTTTTGCGGTGCTTGACGACCAACCTGAAATAGCTCTTCTGACGGCGGTCAGTGCCACTGCTGGTCTGCAGGCCCCTCCTGCGAAGATGTAGGCCCTCTTAAGGTCTGTATCTACCTTCCTGTCCAATACATCTCTGAATGTCACTGCGTCCTCAATGGGGAGCGTCACGTGCCTGGCTAGGCGCATCAAAGAAGCGTCTACCACTGGAGGGGAAACCAAGGGAGACACCTTGGGCTCCTTCAGAGGGTACAACTTAGCAAGTCTGTTGGAAAGACTAATTTTCTTCTCCGGATTCTGCCATTCCTTTTTAATAAGCTCATCTAGCTCTTCTATAAATGGGATGGCTTCAGGCACTTTCTTGAGGTTCAGAAAATATTTTCTCTGTTTCTGCTGTACCTCCTCGGGTTCCTCCCAGCTAATCGCTTCCTTGACCGACTTTACAAAGGGTCCTATGAGCGAGAAATCAAACCCAGCTGACGCCTCTGGCTCTTCATCGTCCGACGGGAATTCTTGTTCCCTTGACGTGCTGGGATGAGATGGTGAGGTGCTTTGGGCTGTAGCCTCCGCATCTGGAGTTGAGACATGCAGAGCAGGGACCCCGGCAGGTTCTATAGTGACCAGCTCTTTCTCCCTGGTGGCTTCATCCATACATCTGCGGCAGGCCAATTTGTCTGGAAGGGCCATGGCCCCGCATACCCAGCACGCATTCCCCGCTGGATGGGAAGGATGAGGAGGAGACTGACGCCTACGAGCAGGGGATCTTCTGTAATGGGAATGTCTGTGCCTGGAGTAGGAACGGCTCCTCCTACGGCTTCCCCTGTGCGCTGAGCGACTTCTGCCGCGTGAGCGGCTTCGCCTATGACTGGAGAGGCTTCTCCTGTGTGTGAGGTCTCCCTTCGTCTTGATTTTGACGACCTTGATGACCTGGTAGGGCTGACCAATTAGGTAGCATTAGCACGATCCTGCTCTCTTTTTCAATCTTCACTACTTACCATGAACATCCCCCCGCCCTTACCTATTGGGCTGATGGTGATTTGCTGGGGCAGCGGTCTCCATGAAAAGGAAGAAAACTGTGATACACCTGGAGAGGTACAGGCAGGTATAAGTAAGCAAAAAGACAATCAAGGGTACAGTAAGGAAGGGAGCAACACCTACCCCGGAGGGGGAGCGCCAGGAGTAAAACAGAGCCGATAATACAGCCAGTAAACTTCAGGTAAGAGGAGGCAGGGAAATGACAGCCTGAGTCCTTTTTAAATGCACCGCCATGGCCACCGGGTTCACGTCCCACCTGGCAAAGACGCCAGAGCGCCCTGAGAGCGCGGAAGCGCCGAGACACCCGCATGAACCAGGGGACACAGAGAGGAACCACAGCTCCCAGCAAACCACACCACAGAATGGAAAAAGCAAATGGAGACCACTGCACACAACTAAGCCTATTTAAGGCTTATACTGAAGCCGCACCTACCCCTGAGATCACCAGAGTGGGGTTCCTTCCATCTAGCTCGTTTAGAGGCTGTACAGGTAAGGACTTTCACCCAGGAGAGGCTAGAACCTGGCTGGGGCGAATTCGGTAAGGGGGTGCTTCTGATATCTTCGGTCCTTCAGGTGAGGAAAAATAAGAGAATACTGGGGCGGGGGCCATCTTTACAACTTATAGCTATGTGGTCCTATCAGGTTGTGAGGGGCGGAGTCACAACCCAAAGTGTATGCTGCCATGATGCGACAGGAAAAAGGGTTTAGGGACCCAGTTCCTGCACCAGGGGACATGTATCAATGCAAAAAAAAGTTTTAAAAACGGAAGTTTTTTCGGGAGCAGTGGTTTTAATGATGCTTAAAGTGAAAAAAAAAGTGAAATATTCCTTTAAATATCATACCTTGAGGGGTGTCTATAGTATGCCTGTAAAGTGGTGCGTGTTTCCCATGCTTAGAACAGTCCCTGCACAAAATTTTTAAAGGAATAAAAGTCATTTAAAACTGCTTGCGGCTTTAATGTAATGTCGGGTCCCGGCAATATGGATGAAAATCAGTGAGACTAACGGCATGGGTACCCCCCCAGTCCATTACCAGGCCCTTTGGGTCTTGTATGGATATTAAGGGGAACCCTGCACCCAAATTAAAAAAAGGAAAGGCGTGGGGCCCCCGGGCCCTATATACTCTGAACAGCAGTATACAGGCGGTGCAAACAAGACAGACTGTAGGTTTGTTGTTAAGTAGAATCTGTTTGTAATTTTGAACTGGTACATTTTTAAAGTGTAGCTCCAGCCAAAAAATCTATTTTTAAGCTTTTTGGAAAACATAGGGAACCCTGTAACATTTGTTTTGCTGTCTGTGCACCTCTTCAGAAGATTTCACCTCACTTTCTGTTCCAATGACAAATGTTTTTTGAAAATTTGGGTTTTTTAGTGAAACAAGGATTGGTGATAAAGCATCAGTGAAGAGGAGACACGTTTTTTCCCATATTAACACTTACAGGAGAGAATTTCCCTTCCTAGGGGTAGATTTCATCTCACTTCCTGTTGTCTCCTTCCGTTTGCAAGTAGGAGTCATTTGTAAGTTGGATGTTTGAAAGTAGGGGCCTGCCCTATATACTCTTGGTGGGCGCTGGAACGGGCCCTGCTGTGAAATATTATATCAAGAATTGTAATTACATGCACCTGTTGAACAGGGGCAGAAAAATTGGGCCTTTGGTGGTGGTGGTGGTGGTGTTGCCACAATACTGTAAGCCCTCACAGTTACTCTTGGTGGCGCAGGAATGGGCCCTGCTGTGAAATATTAGATCAAGAATTGTAATTACATGTCCCTGTTGAACAGGGGCAGAAAAACTGGGCCTTAGGCACTGGTGCCACAACACTGCAACCCCTCACAGATGCTATAGTTGGAGTGCAGGAATGAGCCCTGCTGCAAAGTATTGCATCAAAAATTTTAATTACACGCCCCTGTTAAACAGGGGCTGAATAATTGGGCCTTGGGCACTGGTGCTGGTGCCACAACACTGCAACCGCTCACAGATACTCTAGTTGGAGCGCAGGAATGAGCCCTGCTGCAAAGTATTGCATCAAAAATTGTAATTACACGCCCCTGTTAAACAGGGGCAGAAAAATTGCCACAACACTGCAACCCCTCACAGATGCTATAGTTGGAGCGCAGGAATGAGCCCTGTTGCAAAGTATTGCACCAAAAATTGTAATTATATGCCCCTGTTAAACAGAGGCTGAAAAATTGGCCCTTGGGCACTGGTGCTGGTGCCACAACACTGCAACACCTCACAGATACTATAGTTGGAGTGCAGGAATGAGCCCTGCTGCAAAGTATTGCATCAAAAATTGTAAGTACATCAGCATGAAAATTGAGGAGGAAGAGGATTGTGACTCAGCATAACAGGATAATTACTCAGCATCAGCATAGGCAGTCTTGAAGGGATCTCACATTAAAAAAAAATCAATCTGTTACATCAGCATCAGGTGCTTGGTAGCTGGTGATCCAAGACTGATTCATTTTTATGAAGCTCAGCCGATCGACCGATTCTTTGCACAGGCGCACCCTGTGATCGGTTACAAAGCCTCCAGCAGCACTGAATGTGCATTCCGAAAGAACGCTGGATGCAGGACTGGCCAGTAGTTCAATTGCATACTGTGCAAGCTCTGGCCAGTGATCCATCCTCAAGACCCAGTAATTGTCAGAAGAAGCCCTCGTTCCGGTCCGGTCGTTTCTCACGCATTCCCTGCGGAACGACGTTCCGGCGCATGCGCGTTCACGGCTCGGCGCTACGGCGCTCGCGCACGTGCATTGGTGCACATCCAACGTGATTCCCTGGGCGGCCTATAAAAGGCGCTCAGAGAATCACACAAGTTGCTGGTTTGTCTCAGCTTCCTGTATTACCTGAACTTGTATCCTGTTTCTTTGCCTGACTACCCGTTATGACCCGGATTTGCCCTTGGACTTCTCTTGCCTCTCTCCTGGACCTGACCTCTGCCTGTTTATCGGATTCCCACCAATCTCCTGTGTTTGACCCTTGGCCTGTTACCTGGACTGTCTCCTGTCTCCTAGCCTGACCTCCTGCTTGTACCTGGACTCTCTTTATCTTGTCACCTTACCTTGCAGATCCTGCAGTACCATAGCACCATCCCGGTGTTTGATCCTCTGCTCAGCTCTGGACCTTCTGCCTGTTGTCTTCAGTTATACCTGCCTACCAGTGCCTGCACAGCGGCTGCCTCTTTGTGCCGTTCACTCCCTGTCCCAACTCCAGGGGGCGGACTGCGCTTAGGCGCAAGGCGTAACCGCTCTCGGCATCTCGGCCTCGGTGAGTACAATTGGTGACAGTAACCCAGAGGATTTTCGGTGGGAAAGGTGTCCAAGTCTGATCGTGCCCCTAGGTAATCCTGCACCATGTGAATCAGACGCTGGCGATGGTTGCTGGAACCGATCAGACCTTGGGGCTGTGGACTAAAAAATTGTCTGAACGCATCGGTCAGATGGCCACCTTCTCCACCGCTCCTTCTGTGATTGACCGAAGCCTCAGCAACATGTTGTCCAGGAGGACCAGGAAATTATAACCTCCTAGGCTCTGGAAACGCATTGCACAAAACTTTCTGCAAGGCCTCCCGAAGATGTTTCATCCTCTGCTCCCTCTGAGACGGCAAGATAAGGTCCACAACCTTACCCTTGTAACGTGGATCAAGGAGGGT
>NC_133325.1:349179311-349182348 GCF_042186555.1 Aquarana catesbeiana | reverse complement strand
GTCCCTTTGACAGAAGTCTATCAACAATCAAGTTTTGTCCAGCAGGGGTGGCCACACACTGTTGGAAATTCAGGCCAGTCCCTGCTGAGCAGATCAAATTTTGATCAATGTATAGCCAAATTAATCCTCACTATACACCTAATGCCGCGTACACACGGTCGGACTTTTCGTCTACAAAAGTCCAACGGACGCTGACGGACTAAAGGTGGCTGGTAATCCGATCGTGTGTGGGCTTCTCCGGACTTTCAACGGACTTTTTTAGCCTCAAATCCGACGGACTTTAGATTTGAAGCATGCTTCAAATCTTTACGTCGTAAGTACGACGGACCCCGAAGTCCGCTCGTCTGTATGCTAGTCCGACGGACAAAAAAACGACGCATGCTCATAAGCAAAAACTAAACGGAAGCACTCGGTCTAGTAAACTAGTGTTCGTATTGTAGGTAGCACATTCATCACGCTGCAAAATCTGTGATCGTTCAATGCAGCGCATTTTATTTCTTCTTTACGAAGGCTCTAAAGAACGAAGGTGTTTTGCTGTTCATAATCAGAGTTCTCCCAAACTGATTTCTGGATTCTTTTCTCTTTGATCTCATGAATGATATAGTATGCCTTTTTAAAAACAATGTTTCCATACTAATAATACTTTTTCCCCTTTTATTTTTTTTTTTTTTTTTTTTTTTTTTTTTTTTAGGTTTGTAAAGTTAACACAAAGAACCCATTATTTTTTTTTTTTTTTTTTTTATAGTGTTTATTTTTTAGTTTTAGATAAAGTTAACCCAAAGCACCGATTTTGGTTACGTAATTTTTTGGATTTTCAAGACTTACCACTTGAACATTATTAACATTAGTAATGTATTTTTGGTGTGTTTTTTTCAAACTCAATGAGATTGTTGTCCCTTGTTAATTTAACATTGTGTGTAAAATCAATGATTTCAAAGAAAACACAAAAAGTCATTTGCTAAACTCAAAAATATCCATTTATTCATGGTCAAAATAAAATAAAGAGGAAGTCAACGCTGGAAAAAGTCGGTGTACCAGAAAATTGGGATCTTGAGGAGTCCATATAGAGGGAGCACAATCTGGTCCAAGAATCCCAGAGATCAACAGCACCAGCAGATGATCTAGATGTCCCCAGACTGTGGTCCTACAACAGCCTGCGTCTTCTGTCAGACCAGACTGAACCCAGGTCATCATTTTCTTCTCTTCCCTGCAGCCTTTCCTCCACGCTGCCCTGCAGCCTTCCCTGTAGCCTTCTTTTGAGGCTGTGGCTCTGGTGTTTCAGTTGTGGCAGGAGGAGGAGGAGGAGGAGGAGGAGGAGGAGGAGGAGGGGGGGCTGCCTCATGTAGTTGGGTGTTTTGTGTTAGCGTGCCCTGCAGCCCCTTATGGATTGTTTCCCCCAAATAGGCGCTCACAAATGAGGCGCTGCTCCCAATCCATCTGAAGAAGCCTGCTGGCTAAGTAGCAGCCATAGGATTCTTCCGCTTCGGGGGGGCTCGTTAAAAAACGGGTGGCCTCTTGCATGAGGCGCAGGGATGCGTCCTGTGTGACCATCCCCTTCCTGGCCCTTTTTTTTGGGAAGGTGGAGGGGAGGCACTTGGGATTCGGTCAGGCTTCTACTGGGCCCAGCCACCTCGCTTGGCCCAGCCACCCTCACTGGGAGCAGCCACCTCACTGGGAGCAGCCACCTCACTGGGAGCAGCCACCTCCTGCCTGACACTGGGCCCAGCCTCCTCCAGGATGATGGTGAATCCGGCCTCCTCCAGGCTGTCCATGGGCCTGGTCTCCTCCTGCCTGCCACTTTCCCCACATTCCTCCTGGATGGACTCATCCTGTGTATAAAAAAAGGACAATAGTTTGAGTATATTTTTTTGGCTTCATCAATGACACACAGTTTGCTTCTCATGAATAGCAAATCAATGTGAATACTTCTCTTTAATAAAAGAGTCTAATCAGACACCATAATTATTTCAAGCAGGTGCCAAACATATTTAGCCACTACTGTCAATTGATATGTATACCCAATTTTGAGTGCCAAATTATTTTAGACAATTATAACATCCAGTTAACATCATTAATATTAGTACAGTAAATATTTGTTAAATAATTTACCTGACTCCAGATGGTCATATCTGGTTCATCAGGATGGAAGACCCAGCTTGCTCCTCATCAGCCTCTGCTGGGGTGGAGGGAAGGGTGGAGGGAAGGGTGGAGGGAAGGGTTGAAAGTGATGGCCTGGCTCATTCTGGTCATCCAGAAAACGGAGTTGATTGTAGTACCACAGCCTGGGTACATAAACATCATCTGCTGATGCTCCTGATCTCCTTGATTCCTGGATCTTCTTATGCTCCCTCTTATACATGTTCCTCAAGACCCCATTTTCTTGAGCAATGTCTCCATTGTTGCTTCCGGGATGGTCGCCTGGACAAAGGCCAGAAGTCTCTCCAGCGTTGACTTCCTCACATGCTTAGCATAATACTGAGGGTGTTTCACCTCCCACAAATTCCTCATCTCTCGATATTTGGAAATAAAAGATGTAAGGAACTCTGGATCCTTAAATAGGGGATTCATTATATCTGGAAAAGATGAAGTCACAAGACAAAAAACACTTTTATATAGGTTTCGGCTAACCCCTCATCATCTTCTCCCTATGTAGGCCTCATCAATCTATCAAGCCATATAGGCCGCTTGCTACAAAGTCATGACCATAAAAACCAAAAAAAAAAAAAAAAAAAGAATATATCTAAAATTACCTTCGTTTTGTAACGTCCAGGTCCACTATCACCTACCACAGAACGTTACGTACGACACGTGCGCAAGGCCCCTCTTTATACACTACGCATGTGTGAAACTCCGCCTGCGTCGCCCGCCCCTGACGTTCGAAATTAACTCATGTTCTCCGCCCCCTAATTCGACGCACAGAACGTACGTACGACACGTGCGCAAGGCCCCTCTTTATACACTACGCATGTGTGAAACTCCGCCTGCGTCGCCCGCCCCTGACGTTCGAAATTAACTCATGTTCTCCGCCCCCTAATTC